>NC_137810.1:84268824-84293706 GCF_963921795.1 Nannobrachium achirus
TGTTTGGTAGTTGGAAAAACTTCAGCTGTAAAAACGTTTTCCATTTCCAAACCATGAGTCTATTATCATCCATTAAAAAAATCTAAATAAAATAAACCATTTGCAAACATTCTAATTTACCAACACATGCTTGGAGCATATTCCAGTTTGGATGTGTGTGCTCTTCTAAGTGTTGGTTGATAAGAGGATAACCATACAATGAGAGAGAGAGAGAGAGAGAGAGAGAGAGAGAGAGAGCATGAAACGTACTGATGTCAGGGTGGTTTTCAGGTTCCTGTTTAACAGAAAGACTCCAACTCATCTTCACCCTCAGGCTGGACTCTGCACACTGGTCTGCAATGAAGGAATATAATAGGAATAATAAGGACTTTGATATGACATGAGTACGGACTTAACAGTGCTCTATGATTTATTACTGCCGATGGTTTTCACACCCATCTTTGCATATTTATATGAAAAAGTGGGTTGGCCATCTCTCGCAATTCGTAGAGAGCAACATTGTATTTTATTTATTTAAAAAGGCCTTGTGCGTTAAGCTTCCGTTGTATGGTAAATGTATATAGCGCCTTTATATAAGGCGCTTTACATAGATTGTGCATTGCATTCACCCATCCATCCACACACAGATGGGGGAGGAAACCATGCCACCAACTTGCTCATCGGGAGCAGATAGGGGTTCAGCGTTTAGAGGCAGCTCCATTCAGGGGCGTCACACCAAATTCTGGGCCCTGGGTACAAGGATTCACCGCGGGCCCCCCATGAATGTTAACTATTGAAAAATAGCAGATATACAAGCTCGCAGCGCGGCACCGAGTATTTGTAGAAAAATCGTGAAAATGTGTGCCAAGAAACCTATGTTTCCATGTCAGTGATGCTCAATCTCTTTCATGTGAAGGACTCCCCATCTCAAAATATTTAGTTCCAGGGACCCCCCCCCCCCCAGAAGCAAAATTTGAGTTACAAATGTTCACTTAAAAAATACATATATTCAAAGATTTGCGCACATTTTCACGACTTTTCAAAAATAGCAGGGTGCCGCGCTGCGAGCTTGTATATCTGCTATTTCTCAATAGCTAAAGTTACTAGGGCCCCTCCACCTTGGGCCCTGGTAACTCAGTCCCACTTTCCTACCCCTTGTGACGCCCCTGGTTCCATATGCATCACAGGACAAGGAGGCATTGCCAACTTGCAACATAAAGCCGTCGTTAGAAGTTGTAAACCAGGGGGCCAGAATAGTAAATAAGGTTTGGGAGTGAACCGTCACTCAATACGCCTCTGGCCAATCACAGCGTGTCTTTTCCGGGACTTTCCTGACGGCTGCTATCATTAGTGTGGTTGCCCAACAGGGTAACACATTATAGTCCTGGGAAAACTTTATTTACTAACTAGGGTCACTTTTCCACTGCCATTGGAAAATTGATTGAATTAATGGGAATGGGAATCAATGGGATAGGGAATCAATAGGGAATCAATGGGAGTGGGAATCAATAGGGAATCAATTGGTCGAGCTTTACATGACAGTTAGCTTGCTGCAGAATAGTCACGTCAGCAACCACTTGCAATTTCCAATTGCATCTTTTCTAGTTCACTATCACGATAGCGGTACTAGTGCCCCTCACCAGCCTATTAGGCTCCATGCACAGCAGCCATATTAGAAAGAAATCGGGCCTCTTTCTTACTTTATTCACAGGTGTTGCTAATGATAATAATGAAGGCTCAGTTCCATTCTGGTCAAACAGAGTCAGGGTGCAGATATTGTGCATGTTGGCTCACTGGAAACACTCTGCTGCACCAGTGGTTCTCAAGGTGTGGTCCAGGGACCCTGGTTCCTTGAGGGGGTTCCAAATGGCCCCTTACGGGTGTCTAAGTCTGGGAGTGTACAAATGGAACCAATTCAACCTGTACGGGTCCATTTGGTTCCATTTGTACACTCTCATAATAATAATAATTGTCATAAGAATTAAGGGTAACCGGAACGCTCATCCCAAAACACACTCTGCCCGTTCTGAGGTCGCCGGCATTTGACACTGGTCAAGTGTGTTTTGGGCTTGAATTCTTGTATTCAATAAAACACTACAAACCTATCCTATATCCTACAACTTTACTACAGGTTGTTAAGTAAATAAGACAGTACATACCTATCCTGCACAACTTTACAACAGGTTGCATCGTTGCATCAAACAGTCCACGTCTCTTGTCCATCTCTTGCTGTTCCTCTGACAACATTGAATATGTTTTGGAGGCCATCTCTCTAGACTCTGTAGACCTCTCCCTGTGGTGCTCTGTGGAAATCACCAGTAGAAAGAACCTTTGTTATCATTCAGCAACCGTATATTATACCATGATGTAATCGAATCAAACTATAGACGTTTACCATGTTTTGTTCAGTTGAAAGGATCAGTCACTACTTGTTCTAAGAGCTAAATTAATTGTCCTCATCCTGATGTAAACACCAAGTAAAATAAAATAAAAATGTAATCCTGGGAAAAAAAGATAGAAGACAAAACAATCTACAAGCTGTGGGACATAGTGAACTTCCAGATTGGCTATTTTCACTACTATAGGTCAAGAGTTCGGGTCACTACGGAGCGCTCACACCTCTGTCACAACGCCAATCCAACTGATATAATGCCCATACATATCTGTCAGTCTTGTCCCTTTCATGACCATATCTGGACAGCCCATATGGGCATGCCTCCTTTTTTGCCCATATATGGAGCTGACCTTGTCCTTATAGGTTTATGGCTGAGTCATGGTGACGCGAGAGCTTGTAGATCTGCTCCTCTTCAAAGCCATGCGATCAGTGTTTCCAGATTTTGCAACAGAAATAAGCAACCAGGTCTATGAAAACAAGCCCAAGAGGAGCGACTATAGGCCGAATTGAGCACTTCAAGCGCGGGCTATTTCAAAATAGCCGATCTACAAGCTGGGCCGGCAGTGACTGTTTGTCTATTTGATGACCACTGATGCTACAATTCTCTTCCGGCCCGCAGAAGTACCATTAAATGGTAAATAGTGCATTTATATAGTGACTTTATCCAAGGCGCTTTACAGAGATTCACCCATTCACAAACAAAGAGATTCACCCATTCACTAGCCTTACATTAAGACGCATTCTGCCGAGACTTTCGCATTGTGACTGGGGCGACGGCAGAAGCTTCTTACCGACTAGTCAGACAGGTCGGGGGCATGGTCTGCAAAGCTGCTATTGCGGCTCTACACATGCACACATGCGAAATATAGCTTCCGGACAAGTTCTGCAAGATGTATGCGACTTGTCAGGAAGCCTTGTTTAATGTATTAGTCCGTATTTTTAAATAAAATGAGTTTTTACTAAGTGTGTGTCGATTCCAAATCGAGCATCACTGGTTTGGTTAAACATGGCTGCACTTATCACGTGACGTTCATCCATTCCCCCATTCGCTCATACAAGGACATGACGTATACGGAAGAATGCACAATAATGCTTCCAGCCACCAACGGGCGCTGTTGCAACTAACATTGTAGCAAACGAGGAAAAGCAGTACACTTGGTAAAAACTCATTTTATTTAAAAATACGGACTAATCTATCTATAAATGCGACAAATCTCTGTCTGTCTGTCTGTCTGTGTGCGTGTATGTAATCCGCGTATCTCGAGAACCGTTCGTCCCACCGGCTTCAGATTCGGCACGCGCGTTCCCCGCCGCGGCGCGGAGTGCAGTGCCGGGCCTCGGCCCGACCCGACGCGCGGTTTTCCCGAAGCGGCGCGAAACGTTCGGAATCTCCTTATGCGGGACTGATTGTTGACATCAGGCTGTTCCGGAGGAAATCGGCGCAATCGCTGACTCATTGTGACATCACTTCATAAAAGGCTCTGACATCACGTACACCACATGAGTCAACAAAAAATCTCTGTGAATGTTTATGTACCGGTATGTATGTAATCCGCGTATCTCGAGAACCGTTCTTCCCACCGGCACGCGCGTTCTCCAGATATGGGCATAAAATGAATGCCCGTATGCGGAGCTGATGTCTGACATCAGAGTTTTCCGCAACCGGTACTGTGTGTGCAGAGATCTCCATATATGGGCCATATATGGGCATAAGGGGACAAAGGCAAACAGATGGTCAAAACGGGTCCTATGACAACAGGTATATTGGGGTTTGCATTAAAGGGTGGGGCATTCATGGGGTCTGCTCCAAAAAAGAAAAAGGTATATTGGGGTTTGCATTAAAGGGTGGGGCATTCATGGGGTCTGCTCCAAAAAAGAAAAAGAAAATAAAAGAGACAAAGACAAACATAAGACAAGCAACAAAGCGTGGGACTGGGAGGATGACTTGAATGATGCAGATTTAAGCAGGCTGCGTATTCTGCTTAAAGAAGAAACAAACAAAAAGCGACAGAGATCTCATATATGGGCATAAAATGGACGCAGATAAACAGATATCTCCATATATGGCATATATGGGCATAAAATGGACACAGAATCACAAAGATCTCCATATACGGGCATAAAGGGACACAGACAGACAGATACAGAGATCTCCATATATGGGCATAAAATGGACGCAAATAGACAGATATCTCCATATATGGGCATATATGGGCATAAAATGGACCCAGAACTATATCTGCAGTGATCTCCATATATGGACATAAAATGGACGCCGACAGATAGATACAGATATCTCCATATATGGGCATAAATGGACACAGGCAAACAGATGGTCAAAACGGGTCCTATGACAACAGGTATAATGGGGTTTGCATTAAAGGGCGGGACATTCATTCCCTATTTACATCGTTCCCGAGTTGGCCAGGTCGCCGACTAGTACATTAAACAAGGCTTCCGGACAAGTTGCTTACATCTTAGAGAACTTGTCCGTAAGCTATATTTCGCATTTGTGCATGTGTAGAGCCGCAATAGCAGTTTTGCAGACCATGCCCCCGACCTGTGTGACAAGTCGGTAAGAAGCTTCTGCCGTCGCCCCAGTCACAATGCGAAAGTTTCGGCAGAATGTGTCTTAATGTAAGGCTACTTTGACATTAACTCTGAGGGAGCCCGGGATCGAACTGGGAACCCTTTGAGAACCCTCTGTGTTTTAATGATGGTTTATCTACCCCTGAGCCACTGCCACCCCTTATCTTTCATATTGTTCAATACAGACATACCTGCAGTGTGTAGTGTGGTGTGTGGTTAACAGACATACTAGTCAGGTACGCTACGTTAATAAAGGTTTATTCGTTGGATTTTTTTGGAGATTTGTAAAACTATACATTTTTGGAATCTTCAGAGCATGGGGAATCCAAAAATCTTTGTTTGCATTTGCACAGACACCTGCAAAGCCTCCATTTTGGACGTTCAAAATGGCCGACATAAAATACACAATTTGTGCTATCTTGGCTTCTAGACAACCTAGAAACGTAATTAAACATGCTAATCCTGTTTTCTGGGTCAAGGAATCGAATGAATGAATGATGGATGTAAAATGTTCTGGACCCCCACCCCCTTTCTGGGGGTTATCTATTTTGGGACCTCCCAGAACAGTACGCTAGCCAGTTAATGTCCGATTTTCATAATATTAGAGTTGTTTTGTAGGTTTTAAAACATCCCGAGTTAATTTACTAGACTTTTAAAGCAGCCAGAATAACCTTTCTGACTTTTGGTTGGGGTCGATCTTTCCTCACATGGGACCCTCTAGACAGACCCCTGTCTAGGGGTCTGTCTCAGTAATCGCTCTGCTACTGCTCCAGAACAATGTTAAATTAGATGATAATTGAAGCATAAAAGTTGTTGTAGCTGGACTCTGAAAACAAAAATGAGTAGTAGCAAATACCAGGGGTCTTCCACAGGGGGTCCGGGACCCCTGCTGGGTCCTCAGAGTTACTACAGGGGGCCCGCCAATCCTGATGGGATCTTTTTTTTTTTACATTTGAAACTGAAACTTTGAATGTTTTTTATGTATCCTGGGTTTGCAACCATAGGTCACAGCTTACTATCAGAACCGTCATATCTTGACCGTATCTATCTGTCTGTCTGGACGGGTAACGCTTTTTTGTTGATTGACTCTCACACTCTGGCATCCCGCTCTGACATCACTGTGATGTCAGGGGAACCAAATCCCCTTTATGCCCATATATGGAGATCCCTGTGATGCCAGGGGAACCATAAAAGGACAACTAGGTAGTCATCCGGCTACAGCTCACAGCTGTGAAGCCGGGAGGAGTTCAGATTGACAATCAGGTTCACAGGAGGGGAGGGGGCGAGCAAAGTGTGGTAGAACAGGGGAAGGGCAAGGGCCAGACCCAGAATTTGACATAATGAAAGTATTGCAACTTCTCACTTGTGCAGACTAACGTGTCCATTTATTGCACTGCACTCACACTCACAACACAACACAACACACACACACACATACACACCTCTTTGTTATTGTCACCCCAAAACCCGCACCCTATCCTCTTAAAGAGCCCATGGTCAATTATGCCCAAAAATATTCACTACAATGCAGTCATTTCAGACATGCAGGATCTATTGTCTTCATCATTGTCATCTTCAATGTCCAACCTAATAGTGTTGACACAGTCTCCACCATGGAGTGAAAGGCAGGTTACTTGAGCAGCTGCACCGTCCCTTGCAGCCATATTTGATGAGCTCAAGTACTGCCTTTGGAGCAGGGAGGGCAAGACACCTGACTGGAAAATACCCTCCACTCTCTGAATTCCATCTATTTTCTTCGATTGGTGGAGCTCAGGGCAATTTGTCAAGTATGATTTATCCTGCATTGTGACGTAGTTGGCACGGATGTTGTAGCAGTGCAGCACGAGTTGGAGGTAGCATCTCACCCTCAGTTCTTTGACAGAAATAGTTCCCATCTGAGTAATCGCGGGGTTGTTGGACCTTTTGAACTGTAAACATGGCATGCAAAATGCTCCAATGACTGCAATGTTGATGGAAGCTCACCAATAATAAGCTCAGGAGGAATGGAACCCTTTAAGGTCCTTGAAGTGGTTAATGACTTGGTCATCATCACCAGGCTTCAAGTAGGCATTGACCCATGTCTTTTTGGAGATTCCAACAAAATTCTCTTCCCCAGCCAGCACCAGAAAAATCATGTAGGCCAAGGAAAACTTGACATTTGTGACATCCAATAACTTGAACTTGCTTGAATATGTGTGTGCACTTCCACAAAATCATGTCCCTTGATGAAGGTATCGTATTATGATGCCTACTTTGTCATACCTGACAAATTGTCCCAAGCTTCGATCAATCGAAGAAAATAGATGGCATTTAGAGAGTGGAGGGAATGATCCAGTCAGGCGTCTTGCCCTCCCTGCTCCAAAGGCAGTACTTGAGCCCATCAAATTTGCCTGCAAAGCAGGTTGCACTCCTCCCTGCAAATGCTATGGTGGAGAGTGAGACTGTCAACACATATATGTCTTGCAAATTAGGGAGGACATGTACAGTATTTTAGTGAATCTCTTTGGGCATAATTGACCATGAGCTCTTTAAGAGGATAGGGTGAGGGTTTTGGGGTGACGATTAACACAGAGGTGTGTGTGTGTGTGTGTGTGTGCGTGCGTGCGTGCGTGCGTGCGAGCGTGCGTGCGTGCGTGCGTGCGTGCGCGTGTTTTGTCAGTGTGAGTGCAGTGCAATAAATGGACACGTTAGTCTGCACACCCAAAGTGAGAAGTTGCAATACCTTAATCCCTGCAGTAACGCCTGTCAACCATAACTGTCTAACACAAAAATTGTATAAATAATAGGGATGGTCCGATCAGGTTTTTTGGAACCGATCACCGAGCACCGATCACAAAAGTTTGATCACCCGATACCGATCAATCACCGATCCGATCAAGTTATTATTTATATGTTATTTATATTTTCTAAATGTTAGTGTTTTAACTTTAATTAATTCGTTCACTCATGAATTCATTTATATATTTGCCTTATAGTTATTTACCAGCATTACTATGTATTTATTATCATAGCAGTAACTAATTATTCCTTCAGCACAGTGTTGTTTTTGGCGGGCATTTTAGATTTAGTCTTAGTCTTAGTCTTTTTGACGAAATGCTTCTTAGTTTTAGTCAGATTTTAGTCCTTTATATCCCTGATAGTTTTAGTCTAGTTTTAGTCTACGAGAACTAAAAAGGTTTTAGTCCAGTTTTAGTCAATAGTTTTAGTCAAAAAGAAAAATGTGTCTTTAAGGCGGCTGAATGATTTTGAGAAAATATCTAATTGCAATTTTTATTTACGGTATACATTTTATATAGTAGGGTAAGTGGTTTTTGGTTAAAACAAAACATTATAGGTTAAAAAGGTTATATTATTTTCTTAATAAATTATTTGAACCAAAGAAAATCACTTACACCAAGCTGAATATATATTGTGTAATAATACATTTAAAAAGCATTGGAGTATTACTACTAACTAGGCAAATTGGCAATCATGCAATGGTTCAGTTTAGTTATATTTCCAAAATGTAATATTTATAGGAATATAAAACATTATATTCAGAAAAAATCTCAGTAATGCTGTTGTCTGTTGCCTCTCATTATTGTCAAGGAAAGATGTACCTTATTATCGCTGCCTTGCTTTCATTATGCGCAAGGCAAAAATAATTACCGTATGACATGTTTTACACTGTGAAGTAACTAGGCCTAGTAGGCTACTTAAGTACTGTGTGCATGATCTTCTAGATCTGCTATGCTCAAACATTTTGTATTTTTACTTTTGATACTTCATACATTTCGATGCCAGGACGTTTGTGCTTTTACTTGAGTACATTTTGAATAATGGACTTACTTAACTTGTAAGGGATTGCAGTATTGATACTTTTACTCGAGTATAAAAAGCGAGTATAGGCCTACTTTTTTCACCACATGGTTTCACCGCAAAATAAAACATTACTTTCACTTTCACTTTCAACGTTACGGCCAGTGGCAAGCTTGCATAAGGATTGGAACGTAACGATTACAATAACATCACTGCAGCGGCAGCGCGTGCAGCCACATGGAGTACTTTGGAACGGGAATACGAACTTTTATCACACTGCTTCTCAAAGCCAAGGGATATAAAGGAATATGATTTGTTAAAAGGACAGCTTACCATAACTGGAATAGGAGCGTTCCACAGTAAGTAAGCCTGCATTATTTTCGTGGATTGTAAACGTTTCTTCTTTTCCAAAAAACGAACATATATTGACATCTTTCCTCAATCAGATGATTAGCTTTTATTTCCCAATACCCAGCAGACAACAACAAATAACACGTGTATTCTCATGCCGACATTCCAGCCAATGACACAGCCTGTTGCTGCATCCAAGAACGTTCCCCTATATGATTGGCCACTACTCTTACAATATTTTGCAGTTTTTCATTCATTTTAAACGTCGTTATCGTCTCGTCAACAAAAACAACACTGCTAGTTCAGCACTGTGGAAATCAATACCCCAAAATGGCCTCAATAAGTGGGCATACTGAACGGCTGGTTGATCGGATGCACCGATCGGATCGGATCGGTGAATTTACCTTTTGATCTAAACCACCGATTATCACCGATCACGCTTTGATCGGCCCGATCCGATCCATTGCCGATTGATCGGTAACATCTCTAATAAATAATACTGAGAATACTAATAAATCATCGAAGTACAATACATAAACCCAAGATACATAAAAACATACATAAAAAAGAAAATCCTTTCCCATTAAGATTTGGTGGGCCCCCTGTAGTATGATGATCGTGACAAAGATTGGCCACTAGAAGGCGCTCTTCACTAACCTATGAGTCGCCATTTGTTTTCGTCAGTCTCTCTGGACCACATGGAGCCATCACGTGAATGCAAATGAAATCAGCTGATTCAGTACGCAGGGTCTGTTTTAGAAAATCGCATACCATTCATTCCCATGGCAACGTGTCACTCAACCAGCCTGCTGTCAGCTGCCTGTATCTCTGCATTGGATTATCGCCATCGGACCTTTTTTTTTTTACTCCTCGACTTCAAGAGAGCCATGCGCGTCTTTTGAGACCACCCGTGGGCAGAAAAGGGTATAGTAGAATTTGAGACCAATTTACCAGGGCTTCAGTTTAGACTGAGGTTACGTTGGGTGATTGACTTATACTTTGTTGTGTGCCGGTGTCATGCACCAAACATAGCAGATCTACAAGTCAGCTCACGACTCGTTAGCTTGGCTATTTACGGCTGCAGTGCTACGCTTTAGTATGGCAAAAGATTGTAAAAATGGCATTCATGGGGGCGCCCGCTGGCCTAGTGGTCAAGGCGCTTACCACATACTAGGCTATGATGCCTGCTGGCGTCGCCGGTTTGATTCCCGATCCGGATGACCTTTGCCACATGTCATTCCCCATCTCTCTCCCCATTTCCTGTCAGTCTACTATCCTATCAAAATAAAATAAAAAGTAATAAAAGTGTGTGTTGCCATTTTTGTCAAAATTCCATTTTTGCCACAGACATACAAAATGAGTGGACAATAATATTACCAGAAACACATAGAGCTAGCCCTGAATGACCATAACAGGTCTGTGACTCAGAGAGTGTACAAAAAGGTCCATTTGGTTCTCAGGGTTAAAGCAAATAAAACGTTTGAGAACCACTAGTACCAGTGGACTCATGTTGTGCCACAGTGTCATAGTAAATCAGTGTCGTACAATATTCTGGAGAAAACCTAGAGACTTAAACTTCAGTAATGGGGTCTTATGATCAAAATAAGACCCCTGCGGTTCCTCTCGTACTGAGTGGGATTACAATTGCAACAACACATCATCAGTAGGGTAAATTGACCTGTCTCACCTCCTCAAAACGCATCGCAGTTGAGCTTGTAGATCAGCTATTTTTTCATCTTTTGAATTGGAATTCTGAATGTTTTATTTTTAGTATTGGAATCCTGAAATGTAACGTTTTGATTTAATTTCAAACGCATTTAGTTATATACTCACTCAACTTTATGAACCTAAATACAAATACATTTGACATAATAAAAATACAATTTTAATACTACTATAATAGTCATTAAGCTACTAATATAGACTGACGGAATGAAAGCGGGTCATGTTTGGAATTGTAACAGCTGAAATCAATAATATATCAGTATTCCGGTATTAACCTGCGGGCCGCATTAAGTGAAGGTGGGGGCCGCATGTGGCCCCCGGGCCGCCAGTTGCCCATGTATTGTCTAGATCAAGCGAGCTTTTACCCAATAAAATCTAAAATTCGCCACGGACAAGACCAAGTCTTTGTGTGTGTGTGTGTGTGTGTGTGTGTGTGTGTGTGTGTGTGTGTGTACCTGATGCCGTGGAGGTGGAGGCCTGGTCGTCCTCTGGTTGGACCGTCTGTCTGAGGATGCGGTCTATCTCGGTGATGTCCATGCACTGACTCAGCTCCTTCTTCAGCTCGGCCAGACGCTGCTGCGTGGCGATCTTCTCCCGCGCCAGGCGCTCCATCTCGTGCTCGTACTCCTTCTCCTTGCGCTTCAGAGTCTGGGACACAAACAGAGACAATGTACAGAGGTCACTGCCATGATGGCTTGTGGTGGAGTTTTTTTTTGTAAAACGTCCATTACATCACTGTTTCCGAACATTCCAAACATTCTTTCTACGTAATTTCATGAACAAATAAAAGAAAACGCTAAGAAATTCAATGAATTAGAAAGAAAACAAATGTTGAAGAAGTAGTGAAAATAGCCAATCTACAAGCTCACAACGAGGCGTGTGAGCTTGTAGATCTGCTGTTTTCACTAGTTTGGGTCCCGAGCAAATGTCTGATTTCTGTTTTGGGTCACAAGCTAAAAAGTTTTGGAACCACTGCATTACATGACATACAAAATGAGTACGCAAACACATAAAGAGATAGCTCTAAATGACCATTACAGGTGTGTAGTCTCAGGGCGGAAGGTAGGCGAACGCTACGGTAAGTGCTGGTGGCCAAGGTGGAGTCTGAAGAGTCTGCAGTTCTAATTGCAATGGGGAGTTCATTCCTCAGTTTGGAGGCTCAGAGAGTGAAGAGTCTAGGACGAGTGGATTGTTGTCCTGTTTTTTTTAGCGAAGGTTCTGTCAGCTTCCCCATGTTATATTCTGAAGAATATCCTGAGACTGACAGGGACTTCCAACCCTGGATGCTGAGTGCCAAGCAGGAGGCACTGAGTCCCATTTTTCAGAGTCTTTAGTATGACCCAACCGGAGTTCGAACCCCGACCTCCCAGTCTCAGGGCGGACACTATAACCACAAGGCCACTGAGCTGGTACATCAAGCTGGCATTATAGATAATTATTAACTATTCATAAAGTAGGGGTCAGCTGAGTCCAAATGCCTCCCCTACTGCTGTGATGTCATGAGTGGACCCATCTGTGTCCTAGCCAGACACAGATGGGTGTATGTATGGGTGTCATATGGAACAGCAGAGGTCAACATATAGCACCGCTTTCTCATGGACCAGACACAGTGTTGTGGATGCACTACTTGACAACCAAGAGATATTAGAGAGCGAAGCAAAATGAGAGAAATGAAGAGAGTAAAGGCTGATTTACACTTGGTTGTGTGCCTAAAAAAAGAAATCTGAAAAAGATCTGCTGTTATTGGTGCACGATACTGCCGTGTAACCAAGAATGAATTAAGAATTTCAGACAGAAAGCTGTGACCAAGAGGAGAGAGAGAAAAGTCAAGTGGCAAGGGCTGCAGCCTCTCTACAAGTTCAGTTCATCGAATAATCAATTGGCCAAAAAGGTCAGGTGTCCTATGAAATGAAAAGTATGTTTTATGGCTGTCAAACATTTTCATTGAAGTTCAGAAAAATGTACGTAATAATGATATTTCACTATCACTTCATACCTTATTTTTTTACTGTAATTCTATTTCCTAAACAAAGTAATAATCAATAATGAAATGTGTTGGTTGCAGCCATACTTCCTTTGGAGCTCCTGTGGTGTGTGTGTGTGTGTGTGTGTGTGTGTGTGTGTGTGTGTGTGTGTGTGTGTGTGTGTGTGTGTGTGTGTGTGTGTGTGTGTGTGTGTGTGTGTGTGTGCGCGCGTGCGTGTGTGCGCGCGCGTGCTTGCGTGCGTGAGTGACCCACTTTGTGTGTGGCTCAGCTGACGCAAGCAGCACACAAAAAAGCAGCGTGTATGTCTGCCTGCCTGCCTAAAGACATTAACACAGATTACTGCGGAGGGAGGGGAGGTACGAGTAGAGTGGGTGACCGGCGGCTGTGGGGACACTGAGCGCCACAGATGAAAAATGGAATTAAAAGTACCGTGTGTATTGTTCACACTCCCATCAAGCAGTGGTGGAAAAGGTATGTAGCAACTCATAATGTAATAACGGCTCATAATGTAATAAGGGCTCATAATGTAATAAGAAAAATGTAATAAAAACCCATAATGTAATAATCAGCTCATAATGTAATAAAAAAACGAGCACATAACGTAATAATGGATTTTTCAATAATGTAATAATGTAATAATGTGTTACATTAAGAACCTCCACATAGGAGGCTCATAATGTAATAAAACTTCATAATGTAATAATGTATTTTTATTACATCATGGGCTGATTATTACATTATGAGCTTTTATTACATTTTAATTATTACATTATGCACTTGTTTTTTTATTTCATTATGAGCTGATTATTACATTTTGAGTTTTTATTACATGTTTTTATTACATTATGAGCCCTTATTACATTATGAGTTGCTACACACCCTGCCAACTTTGTTGATGAAGAATGGAGCAATTATCTGCTAAAGATGCAGCAAATGAATACATATGGGGATCATTTAGCTGTACAAAGAGCATCCACAATGTTCAACATACAGTTCGTGGTTGTATCGACACTGGGTGTTGATGCAACATCGATAATATCCCCATGTGGTCAGTATGATGACAGTTGCTAGTTCTGGGCCACTTTGCCGAAGGTCATGGGGACCATTATGTAAGCCTTGATGGACCAGCCACACACTTGATTCAAAGAGTCCAGGAAGCAGACGAGAGCGCACCACTTCGATCTGTCCTTCACTCTGGTCCTAAGTCTAGCCCTCACTCTGGCCCTGACTCGATCCCTCACTCTGGCCCAGGGCCGGGTTTATAATAGGGCTTGACGTGCTGAAGCACAGGGCATCAACAACCACATGGGGGCACCAGAGGATCAACTGTAAACAAAAGATATTCACATGAGCTAAGCTAAGCTAAGCTAACCTAATGTTGCTGTCTGTAATGACTGGTTACACTTAAGGGTTTTGAAGAAACGTTAGGTGGATACTAGTGTGCACAACTCTAAAAGAACTGGTGCACTATTGTGTTGGAGCGCCTCAGTGCGGCTGCAGAGTTAAGGTGCTATCTATCCCTGATTGATTGATTGATTGATTGATTGATTGATTGATTGATTGATCGAAGACTTTATTAGAAGTTTGAATAGGAAAAGGTTCATGACAGTACAGTTCACTGGTACAAGGTCAACTAAAGGGAGATCCTAGTAAGCTTCTCGGCTTATTTTCACAGGAAACCTTCATGTATCTCATATAACAACTGCTTGACTGACCACACAGTAGGGTGACCAGATGTCCCGGTTTGGCCGGGACGGTTCGTTTTCAAGCTGCGTGTCCCGGTGTCCCAACAAATATCTCTAAAACACTAATATGTCCCGCTTTTCAACATTCACTACAACATTGTGCCAATAATAGTATCTGTTTTCAGTGGTTGCATAGACATTTATCATGTTCTTTTCACGAAAACATGCTCACCTAACCAATCAGAAAACATGTACAAATTCATTGTGCGTCTGAATTCAACGCTGAGGCTGTTTGTCAATCACTGCCTGTTTGCAACCCTGCGGTGTATGTGCGCTTGCACGAACGTTAGAGAATGGGCGCGCACGTGCGCATTGCTTTTAGGGTCCCGGTTTTAGGCAACAGTGGTTCGCGTCCCGGTTTGAGCGGCTGAAAATATGGTCAACCTACTATTAAGTCATTATGCTAATGTATGGACGTCTCTGTTGTGTCATACACCATCTTTGGGCATATTCTACACTATTGTTATTTATAATTTGAGCTTGACCGTGATACATGTGGCTACCTGTTTGATTGATGTTTTTTGTGGGATAGAGAAGCCAGGGCTTGTAAGTTGTAGTTACTGGACTGTCGAAATTGTAGCTACCTGATACTGTATGCTGGTGGAGTAGAGGAAAAAAATCAAAACCAAGTTTGAAGTGAGAGGTGGTGCGTGTGTGCGTCCTCTTAATGACATTATCCATTCCTATTTATGTCTAAGTGGGGGGGGGGGGGGGGCAACAAACTAAGTCCAAGCACAGGGCACCATGAAGGGTAAATCCTGCCCTGCTATGGCCCTAAATCTGGCCCTCACTCTTCCCGTAAGGCCCTCACTCTGGCCCTGACCCGGTACCTCACTCTGGCCCTAAGTCTGGACAAATCGAAGTGGTTCGCTCTTTGAATCAAGTGTGTGACTGGTCCATCAAGGCTTACATAATGGTCCCCATGACCCTCGGCAAAGTGGCCCAGAACTAGCAATGGCAGACTGTCGTCATACTGACCACATGGGGATATTATCGATGTTGCATCAACACCCAGTGTCGATACAATCACAAACTGTATGTTGAACATTGTGGATGCTCTTTGTACAGCTAAATGATCCCCATATGTATTCATATGCTGCATGTTTAGCAGATAGTTGCTCCATCCAACAAAGTTGGCAGGGTGTGTAGCAACTCACATTGTAATAAGGGCTCATAATGTAATAAAAAACATGTAATAAAAACTCATAATGTAATAATCAGCTCATAATGTAATAAAAAACAAGCACATAATGTAATAATTAAAATGTAATAAAAGCTCATAATGTAATAATCAGCTCATAATGTAATAAAAAATACATTATTACATTATGAGTTTTTATTACATTATGAGCCTCCTATGTGGAGGTTCTTAATGTAACACATTATTACATTATTACATTATTGAAAAATCCATTATTACGTTATGCGCTCGTTTTTTTTATTACATTATGAGCTGATTATTACATTATGAGTTTTTATTACATTTTTCTTATTACATTATGAGCCCTTATTACATTATGAGCCATTATTACATTATGAGTTGCTACATGGTACTTGCATTTCTTTAGTAAAAGTATCAATAATGCAATCCAGACATACTCCCCATAAGTCCCGTATTCAAAATGTACTTGACTAAAAAGTACAAAGGTACTGGTATCAAATTGTTCTCGAACCAAATAGTATTGTAACAAAAGTATAAAGCACTCATTATGCAGAATGTCCCATTTCACAAGTTTTTAAATGCATAACATGAATAAACAACAGCTTTGCAACACATTGTGAGCTTGAAGATCGGCTTTTTTCGAATGGCCAAAATGTATATAGGGCTGAAGTGTTTAATGTTTATTTTGTAATAATAATTCAAATCTACAAAGTAACTAGTAACTCAAGTTTTCAAATAATTGTAGTGGAGTAAAAAGAACAATATTTGTCTATGAGATGTAGTGGAGTAGAAGTAAAAGTTGGAAAATACTCCAGTAAAATAAAGGTACCTCAAAGTTGTACTTAAAGGAGAGAACCAGCCATTTTCAACATTGAATGTCATTAATATACCTTTGAGTTGTTATCTGGAAATAAGAACAATATAGTAGGTTGCAAAGCACACCGTGATGGTGTATTTTGCAAGCCAAACAACTCAAAGGTATAGTAATGGTATATTAATGTTCAATGTTGAAAATGGGTGGTTCTCTCCTTTAAGTACAGTATTTGAATAAATGTACTTGGTTACGTTCCACCACTGGCATCAAGTCCGTGTAATGGCTGGGCCAGGTGTACAGGTGTGTCTTGGAACTACCAAGAGGCTAAATATTCCCATAATAACATTCAAGGAAAAGGTCAGCATTTTGTAGGCCTCAATACGCCAAAAGAAGGATGTGTTAGTTCTGGTGTGAAAAGTGCACGAGCAAAGCTTTATTTACACAGTCGCTGTCGTGAGTAATCCTTGTACGTCCACAACCATGACTTTTCAGGAATTCAGGAAAAAATAGAACTTGTGTTCAAATGGATCAAATGGGTTATTATTCAGTCACTAAGTTCTTTTAATATTTTTCATTGGTTAATACTTTTCATTGGTTAAATATTTACCTAACACTCAGACACACTTAACCACATCACAAGCTTACAATGTGTCACGTTGTAAGCTTGTAGATGAGCTGTTTTTAACATATGACGCGTCAATTTATGAAATAAATTCCCTGCACGCAAGTGTCAGATGAAATCCTCTCCTTCTGACCCAGGGTGTCCTTTATTGTCCTGTCTGAGAGCGATAAGGGGCAAAAAGGAAGAGAGGATAGAAGACCGTAGGATGGAGAGAACAGGGGGAAGGAAAGAGGAGGGGATAGAATTAACTCATTTAGGCCTAGAATAATTGACTGCTTTAACCAGTGAAAAATAGCAGATATAGGGGGCACGGTGGCGCAGTGGTTAGCGCTTCGCCTCACAGCTAGAAGGTCCTGGGTTCGATTCCCGCCGGGGGACGCTGTGGGTGCTGGCGCCGTGTTTCTCCCTCCGCGTCATCAGCGCCTACACCCTAGGTGGGGTCGGCGATAGGGCCTTTCTGTGTGGAGTTTGCACGTTCTCCCCGTGTCTCCTAGGGTTGATACCCTCACAAAAACATGCAGTAATCCTGGTCTCAATAATGCCTCCCCCTGGCCAGCCGGGGCGCTTGATGGAGGGGAAAGGAACTGGTTGGAATAACGTGTTCCTTCCACGCGCTACGTCCATCCCGGGGAAATCCCCCCCTGTCAGGTGAAAAGAAACAACTTGGACTACTCATGCATTGAAGGAAGCATGAGGTCAGTCCGTTGTCTCCCCAGGCGCGGCAGAGGGAGAGCAGAGCCCAGGATTACATAGGCAATTGGCACTGGGTGAAAAAGGGTTGCAAAATCATGGGATAAAAATTATATATATAAAAAAATAAAAATAGCAGATATACAAGCTCACAGCGCGGCACCGAGTGCCGCGCTGCGAGCTTGTAGATCTGCTATTTTTGAAAAAGTCATGAAAATGTGTGCAAATCTTTGAATATAATTATGTTTTTTCAAAGCGAACGGTTGTAACTCAAATTTTGCTTCTGGGTGGTCCCTGGAACTAAATATTTTGAGATGCGGGTCCGTGGCCAAATAAATATCATTTTGGGTGTCCTTCACATGAAAAGGTTTGAGAACCACTGACACAGTAGTCTCTCAAGAACAGACTAACTGAGCTCCAGTTAAGTGAAAAGGACCTTTTCTTTGACGATGGCTGGCCAGACAGACATAGAAACATAGGTTTTTTCCCAAAATCTTAGAAGGATTCAAAAGACACTTATAGAATCGGGTCAAAATTCTAATTTGCATGATTTTTCAAAAATAGCAGATCTACAAGCTCGCAGCGCGGCACTCGGTGCCGCGCTGTGAGCTTGTATATCTGCTATTTTTTTATATTTAAAGCATGAAATATTGCGTCATAATGTGTTCAGGCCTAAATGGGTTAAGAGAGAAAGAGAGGGAGAGAGAGAGAGACACACAGAGAGAGGAAGTGATAGTGAGAAATGAGTCTTTGGGGACACATGTTTTGCTCAGTCCAGTGAGCAAAGCTGTTTACCTTGGAGGCTCCCGTGACGTCTCGAGATGCGAACACACTCCCTGCTACTGCCAACACACACCCAGTCAACTTACACAACCTCCCTGACGTGTGTACGTGTGTGTGTGTGTGTGTGTTCTAGCATTTCTAAAGGAAGTTCTCCACAGCACCGGCGTCAGCCAGCATTGGAAAGGGTCTGTGGCCCGAAAATCTGTTGTCGAATGTGCGGTGTGTACAATGTCGGGTCGTAAGTTGTAGGATAGCGCCGAAAGCCGTCAGAACATGCTCTGTCGGCTTCTGGACCGTAGGGCTGGCGCGGAGTGTGCGCGTAATCTGACCTGCCCGCCTCCCGACATTTGGTTTTCCACTTCATAACATTTGATAGAGGGATAATAAAAAACACAATTGATACGCCGAATTAACATAGACACTTCAAAGGTTATCGAGACCGTTGAATAATAACAATCGCTTGAGAATTGGCAGAGTATGGTCGAGTTAAAATGCTGGTGTCCAAAGACGCACGTGTGGCTCACCTCATGCAAACGCCATCTGTCGTCAGCAGCCGGCAACAAACCATCAGATTTAGTCAAGTCATTTTCAATGGAAACTGACGTTGCGTGACACGCTACAAATTCATTTTGTTTTTGAGCAGGCTTCAACTTTTTTCAGCGCTCTGATGACGCAGTGAAGCGTCAATCAATCATGTTTTTCTTTCAGCGTTTCCACTCCCCTTCTCTACACAATTCCTGCTCCATTCCGTTGAATGGAAGAAAAACCCATACTTGCAATAAACCAGTCAGCTTGAAGCCTTTCTATGCAGTTCGCCTCAGCAACGATTGGTTGTTCCGTAGCTTTTGTCGCCCGCTAGTGCAACCCCCAAAAGAATCTTATTTTAACTGGGGGACCCCCCCCCCCCCCCCCACCCTGATGAGCACTAAGAGTTGAGGCATAACATTTTTTTATAACACGGTTCTATTGTGAAAATAGCAGATCTCGGCTATTTTCACAATTCATGCCTCTAATATTTGACAATATGTTTAATTTAAATAATTTTAGAGGTATTCAAAAGTCACTTTAGAAATGTGCAGATACCCCCCATATACACTTATACATTATGCTGGTTTGCTTACTGTTGAGTTAGAAAACAATGTTGCAGAATTAAAGTTGTACTATGTAACTTTTTTTATAAAACAAATCTTAAAATTGTCCTAACTTTTAAATCGCTGAAGTTTTAGAACACCCACTCCGTTATTTTCAGCTTCAAAAGCCTTCTCTTTATGTGTTTTCTATGAGTTGTGAGGGGGGGAGAATTTCCCGGCAAAAAATGATGTCATCTCCCACATGATACACTACCGGCCAATCACAGCGCCGATCATACACCACCGGCCAATCACAGCGAGTCTTGCTGTCTCTTCAGAAAATAGCTTCCCTTAGCAACTGTGTTTACATTGGTGAAGGAATCTTGCATGCTACTCCCTCAATTCTGGTCTAAAAATGACGGGAGACGGCTCTATGGATTCGTATCGGCGATGCGGAGGCAGTCGTGGGGGTCGCGGCGGCCGCGGTGGTCCGCGGACCCCCGTTCCGGTGGTCCGCGGCGAAAAACGGCCGAAAAAAGCAATACCGCTACTGACCACTAGTTGGGCAGCTTCCACAGTACAGCTTTAAGTTAATCATCTGGGGACCCCGCAGGTTGAGAACCACTGCGCTAGTGTGTGCGGCATAAAGGGTCAGGGAAGGAATGCAGCTCATGGATATCAAAATACGTCCCTCAGTAATACAGGTTTTCTGTGCGTCACGTGTGTGTGTGTGTGTGTGTGTGTGTGTGTGTGTGTGTGTGTGTGTGTGTGTGTGTGTGTGTGCACACGTGTACGCTTCAGCAGCAATCCAGACGAGCCTTAAAGGTTGCCCCGCGAAGATTCCAACTTATATTATTCATCTCATCAACGAGACACATGACATTTCTGACAACCCACCACGTTGTGCTGTCTGAGCAGCAACTCAGACAACGGCACAAAGCTTCAGTTCTTCCAACAGATGTGTCTGTCTGGTCATAACGGGCTTGGATTGACATGCATGGGTGTATTTGTAATGCGCGCTCCCTACCAACTAAACAATTAACCACTTAATCCCTCTGGACCCTGTACTTGCACAATCTTTTTTCTCTTCGCCCAAAAATAGCTGATCTCCAAGCTCACACAACGCGTTATGAGCTTGTAGATTTTCCATTTTGTTGCCAATTGTTGCCCTTAGAATATGGATGCCGGGGTTCAAGTGGTTAAAAGATCTCCACAGTGGTTCAGACACGCACCTCTGGAACAGCATGTACTCACATCCAACCACAGCCTTTCTCCTGTTTCTCCCCTACACTGTCTCCCTCTCAGCGTTCCTACGATCTGTCTCTAAATGGTAAATGGTGCATTTATACAGAGCCTTTATCCAAGGCACTTTACAGAGATTGTGCATTACATTCACCCATTCACACACCGATGGCGGAGGAAACCATGCAAGGCACCAACCTGCTCATCGGGAGCAACTAGGGGTTCAGAGTCTTGCTCAAGGACTCTTCGGCACGACCTCTGGGGAAGCCCGGGATCGAACTGGGAAACCTTCGGGAACACTCTGTGTTCTAACTCAGTGGTTCTCAACCTGTGGGTCCCCAAATTATTTTGGGGGGGTCCACAGATGATTAACTTAATGTGTAACATTGTTTTCTCACTCAACAGTAAACAACCCACCTTAAAGTGTAAGTGTATAGAGGGTATCTGCACATTTCTAAAGTGGCAATTTAAGGACTTTTTAATACCTCTAAAATGACAAATTAAACATTGGCCAAATTGTCAAATATTAGAGGCAGAAATTGTGAAAATAGCCGATCTACATGCTCATAACGCCTTGCAATTTTCACAATAGAACCGTGTTATACAAAATGTAATGCCTCAACTCTTAGTGCTCGTCAGGGTGGGCATCCCCAGTTAACATATGGTTGAGAACCACTGTCCCACACTGTTCCCCCCTCAGCTTTCATACAATCTGTCTCTCTCCTACATTGTCTCCCTCTCAACTTTCCTACAATCTGTCTCTCTACCACACTGTCTCAGCTTTCCTAGCTTTCTTCTCCTACAGAGATTCCCTCTCAGTTTTCCTACCGTCTCTCTCCTACAGTGATTCCTTCACAGCTTCCCTGTCGCCTGTCTCCCCTACCAAGTCTCCCTCTCAGCTTTCTTGCATTCTGTCTCCCTCTTAGCCTTGTCTGGATAAAACACATAATACAATTATTAAGAATCCCCCTCGGTCCCGCAAATCACCACGGAAACAGCTGCCACCCCCATGGCCGTTACCGTGGCAACGCCATCCACGAGGAGCCGGCTGCCGGAGTGATGGAACGGAGGAGACGAGCACGAGGAGACGTCCCATTGGCCGATACCCGCGGGGTAATTACGTACGAGGAGACCTCCCATTGGCTGATACCTGCGGGGATAATTACGTACGAGGAGCGTTCCGATTGGGCGGTTGGCCAGACGACGGCGTCATATCCCTCCCACCCCATCGTCCCACGCTCCTCCTCCTCTCTGAAGCACTTAAAGGGATAGTTCACCCCCAAAATGACTTTTTTTCTCCCTATCGATTACTCACCCCATGGAGACTTGAATCATGGATATGTTTTGGTTTTGTCGCATTCCTTTTTTTTAAATAATTTCTAGCCCACGATTTTGTAACCCATTTTTCACCCAGTGCCAATTGCCTATGTAATCCTGGGCTCTGCTCTCCCTCTGCCGCGCCAGGGGAGACAACGGACTGACCTCATGCCTCCTTCAATGCATGAGTAGTCCAAGTTGTTTCTTTTCAAGTGACAGGGGGGATTTCCCTGGGATGGACGTAGCACGTGGAAGGAACATGACTTGTTATTCCAACCAGTTCCTTTCCCCTCCATCAGGCGCCCCGGCTGGCCAGGGGGAGGCATTATTGAGACCAGGATTACTGCATGTTTTTGTGAGGGTATCAACCCTAGGAGACACGGGGAGAACATGCAAACTCCACACAGAAAGGCCTTATCGCCAACCCCACCTAGGGTGTGGGCGCTGATGACACGGAGGGAGAAACACGCCCCAGCACCCCCCAGCGGGAATCGAACCCAGGACCTTCTAGCTTGTGGCATTCCTAAAACAATAATTTGAGGAGACTCTTTGTGTCTCCATAGGGAACCACTGCTGGTCATCAAATTATTGGCTTAGGAATGAGACAAACAAAGAATATCCCTGAATTAAAGTAATGTTTTGGGTGAACTATCCCATCCCAGTTTAAACTCTCTGTTCCAAGTCAAACAGATACCGAGTTGCAGCCGTACTTGGTGCGCCCTTTCCCCCTCTACACCAAATCACTTCGCTGAAAATAGCTAGATCTAAAAGCTCATGATCTGTGGCAAGCTTGTAGATCTGCTATTTTCCGCAATTGTTACCCCCCGTGTTGCCCTATAAAAACGCTGCAAAACTATATAGTCGCTGAGGAAGACCGACCAGGTCGAAACGCGTACGTTGTTCTCTGTCCAGAGAGGTAAATAAACCATGTGAAAAGGATTTCCTTGTGTGCTGGCGACTTTTTCTTTGTCCCAAACTATATAGATGCACTTGTTCTTGTATGTTTTTTATGCTTTGTCTCCTAATATAATGTATTCCACTGTCTGCCTTTGTTGTCTCCACCAGCCGAAGGCATGGGGGAGAGTAGGTTTTCCCCTCCGTCCGTCCGTGCGTCCTCGCAGTTTGTTACCACCTAATCTCCGGCACCGTTGGCCCGGTCGCTGCCAAAATGAGCACACACACTACCTGGATGCCAATTCAGCACCTCTGCCCCACATTTTTCAAATGGGCCTGTTCTAGCGCCACCATGAGGTGTACATTTCTGTACACTACTCTTAGAGATTTTGTCCAAAACTCCTACAAATCGGTAGGCAGTATCTCGACAGTCATGTGATCGACACAGATCTGTCCGATTTTGCATATTCCATCCTGATTGGCTAAGATTGGCTTCCAAAGTTTGTAGGATTGAGCCGTTTTGAACAAAATGCCTCAAATCCCAAACGCAAAGAGCAATTATCATGAAATCGCGCACACATGTTCCCACTAGGCGGAGGAAGAAATGCCACTTCAAATTTTTTAAATCAGCCTCATGGTGGCGCTATAACAGGCCGATTTGTGGTTTTACCTATAACTCCACCGATCAGTTGCAAACTTTGTAAGCGCACGCCCTAGAGGCCAAGGAAAAACCCTTTCCCTGCATTTTTCACATCAGCCTTTTATAGCGCCACCAGGAGGCTGACTTATGTAAGACACATTTTTGGATCCTTCACAATTTACCCAAAATTAACAAAAATCAGTACACACAGTA
Organism: Nannobrachium achirus; assembly: GCF_963921795.1. Classification (NCBI taxonomy): domain Eukaryota; kingdom Metazoa; phylum Chordata; class Actinopteri; order Myctophiformes; family Myctophidae; genus Nannobrachium; species Nannobrachium achirus. Next base: position 84,292,839 of record NC_137810.1, read on the forward strand.
TCTCTACAGTCATATGATCAAGACGGATCTGTCCCATATTAAATATTCCATCCTGATTGGCTAAGATTGGCCTCCAAACTTTGCAGGATTGATCCGTTTAGAACAAAATGCCTCAAATCATGAACACAGTGTGCAATTGTAATGAAATTGGCAGTATCTCAACAGTCATGTGATCGTCACCGTTAAAGGCCAAAGAAGACATGGCACCCTTTTCACATGTAGCACCACCAGGAGGCCACAATAATGAATACCTGACCTGGTGGAGACCTGTGCTCGGAAGAGCACTGCTTCTAGTTTTAATATGTTTTCTGTGGGGACTGTGGATGTAAATAAGCATCGTTGCTAAATCCGGTACATTTACATTGCATACATATGTGATGTCCATTAATATGCATTGTCCTGTCTGAATAAACACATTAAGTAAAGTAAGTAAAGTAATATATGGTATACAGATGGTACTATCCATCCACAGACTGAAAGAGGGTGGAGACACTGCATTATGTAGTACAACGGTCTGGTCTGGCTGCCTGGGGCCCACCAGAGGTCTAAAATGGACCCTTAACGGGCTGTAACTCAGAGAGAACCATTGAAAAAAAGAAAAACATCTTTCGGACCCCAATCTACACTGTAAAAGTGTTCATTTATACTTTCCCCCTCGCAGCTTTCCTACTGTCTGTCTCTCCTACACTGTCTCCCTCTTAGCTTTCCTACTGTCTGTCTCTCCTACACTGTCTCCCTCTTAGCTTTCCTACTGTCTGTCTCTCCTACACTCTCTCACTCTCAGCTTTCCTACTGTCGGTCTCTCCTATGCCGTCTCCCTCTCAGCTTCCCTAATGTCTGTGTGGGGTAATCACAGCAGCACATTGCA